>NC_061113.1:86160321-86167260 GCF_002878395.1 Capsicum annuum
TACTTAGGAATCAGAAGACTACATGTGGGCTAGATTCCTAAACCATTTAAATCTGGTAAATGACAAAACGGAAGGTATAATATTTGTCTTGTTCTTTCTATGCCCTTTGTAGTCTTGAAATTGTGCTTGTCTGTGTCCCGCGTAATTATTCGGGGTCGAATGATCCCAAGGAGGGATAATGTAACACCCCTAAAAATTCCTCCATGGGTTATCTCCTAGTATCATTATTATAGAGTTGAAAACTTCAAAAGTTTACTTAGTGTCAATAAGACTTAGTCTTATTTTGGGCTGCAAATCCTTATGGAGTTATTATACGACCTTCTTGACCTCCGATCATTAATTGGTTTAGTTGATTCATGATATGGTAAGTCGACTCGGACAAGATTTGGATTTTTTAAGCCACGCTTAGACCTTGTTTGGTGTTCCAAAATAATGGACCAACGTGATCATGGCATGCCATGTCACCCATCGCATTGGTTAATGTTTTCCAGGAACTGCCAGGCAAAAGTACCGAGGCTTGGCGTGATTAGGGCACAAAGCGTCAGGTATCATATCGATGGCATCAATATGCCGTATCGCCAATCACGTCGAAGCCCAGTTTATTCAATTTTTCAAATCCATATTTTAAAGGTAAATTTAGTCATTTTTCCTTATCCCAATACACCCAAAGCATGAGATTAAAACATCTTATCAGGACATTAGGTTGGTTTTCATGAAAAATTACTCTCTAATCATCAATTGAAATCTCTAGCCTCTTCTTTTAAGATCAAGATATCATCCTTACATGTCAATAGTTTCAGGAACAAAGGTGAAATTTGGAATCCACTCTTCCTCCTAAACAACCTAAGGTACGTGGGGTTTATACAAAAACTACATGTGCTTTTGGAAACACTTGAATATTATTTAAAGATTATCAAGCACAAAATTTGAAAGGAGTTTTGGAATCCATGTTTTAATTATGTATCATGAATGTTTTAATGACAATATTGTTTTGGCCTTTGGGTCTTTTCCCCTTAAAATTGATTTATATGTATATGTATATGTATGAAAATTTAGATTGAAGATTGTTTGATTGCATAAATTATGAAATCCCTCTCTTTTGATGAATTTAAGTTTATGATATTATTTGAATGGTTTGAAATGCATGATTTATGATTTTAAAATAGTTCTCTCCATATCACAGTATTTGGACATAATTTAGAGATGATGAGAGGGACTTTCTTTAATAATTATGTTCTTGGGTTAAAGTGAAAGAATTTCATGCGATTGAGAACTTTGATAAGGCCCCTTGTGTATTTCAATCAACTATCCCATTTTACTCCAGAGTTAGCAGGAAATATGAGTGTCTAAATGAGGGAATTTGCATCCGTTCTTTCTGATGACTTGGTGCTGGAATGCAAGGGGAAAATGTTGAACATAGATATGGTCTACTCCAGACTGTCAGCCCACATGTAGTGGGTGGAGGATCAGAAAAAGAAGGTGGATGAGGAAAGTAAAAAGGATAGGCAAGCCAAAAGGGCTAGGCTAGCTGACCAAAATTATAGTCAGCACCAGGATAATAGTTGGGGGAATAGGTGGCAGAAGAAAAAGAATAGGGGTAATGCTCAGTGCGTAGACAGTACTCTAGTGCCCAAACCTCTAGCTAATTATCGGTTTTAGATTTTTCAGTCTAGTTATAGGCTGAGAGTGTAGGGTACGTAGTCTCAGGGTAGTGTAGCTCATACTCCTCGATCATACCTGCGCTGTGAAAGATGTGGGAGGAATTCACTAGGAAGATGTCATTTTGCACCATGGTATGTTATTTATGCAGCCAGTTAGGCCATATATAGAGGGATTATATGACAACGAGAGGTAATGTTGGGGGAGCTAAGTCATAGGCTAATTACTCTGCTCCGCCACCATTGGCCAAGGGTTCCCTTCAGCTACTAGAAACGGCAAAACTGGTTGTATTCTTTGACAAACCGCCAGGAGGCATAACCCTCACTAAATATGGTCACAAGTACATTATGAATTTTCTCACATGATGCGAATGTCATACTTGATCCTGGATCTACCTTGTCATATATGACCCCATATATGGCTGTCAGTTTAGGGTTTGACCCCGATGTAATTGCAGAACCTTTCTCTGTTTCCACTCTGATGGGTGATCTATTCTTACTAGGGGTGTATAAATATTATGTTGTGTCTGTTTATAGTTGGGATAATGTGACAGACCTCATAGAGATAAAGATGGTTGAGTTTGATTCTATCTTATGAATAGACAGGCTCCATTCATGCTATGCCACATTAGAATGAAGAACCTGAAAGGTTCCTCTTTCCTTTCCAAATGAGATAGTGATAGAGTGGGAGAGGCATTCTTTATCACCTTAAGGGAAGTTTATAACTTACCTTAGAGCCCATAAGCTTCTTTCCAGAGGTTGTCTATATCATTTGACCTAATTAAATGATTCTAATTATGAGAGTCCTTCTCTTCAGTCAGTCCCTGTGGTAAATGAATTTCCAAAATTATTTCTGGAATATCTCCCAAGGGTTCCACCCGATAGGGAGATAGATTTTGGTATTGTTTTTTTGCCAGATATCCAGCCCCTTTCTATTTTGCTATATAGAATAGCTCTTGAAGAGTTGAAAAAGTTAAAAGAGCAGTTGACAGATTTGCTAGACAAAGGCTTTATTTGCCATAGTCTTTCTCCTTGGGGTGAACCTGTGCTATTCGTGCATAAGAAAGATGGTTCCTTTCGTATGTGTATAGATTACTGTCAATTAAATAATGTCACCGTTAAAAATAAATATCCCCTTCCTAGAATTGATGAACTTTTTTTCCAGCTTCAGGGTGCTAGATGTGTTTCAAAGATAAATCTTTATTCGGGATATCATCAGTCGATGGTTAGAGAGTCAAATATTCCTAAAATTTCTTTCCGAACGCGATACAATCACTATGAATTTTTAGTAATATCCTTCGAGTTGACTAACGCCCCTGCAGCTTTCGTGGACCTAATGTATAGGGTGTTCCGTCAGTTTCTAGATCTGTTTGTTATAGTTTTTGGTGATGATATCTTGATTTATCCTAAGATAGAGGAAGGCTGTGCCAATCACCTTTAAATTATCCTTCAGATTCCCAAAGATCATAAGTTGTATGAAAAGTTTTCCAAGTGTGAATTCTGGAAAAATATTATTGCTTTCTTAGGGCATATTGTGTCTAGTTTGGGAATTAAAGTTGATCCCTAAAAAGTTGAGGTAGGGAGAATGATCTTGGGTTTGGTAGGGTATTACAGAAGGTTCGTAGAGAATTTTTCTTCCATAGCCTCTACACTTACTAAGTTGACTCAGAAAAAGTTAAAGTTTGTATGGTCTAACTCCTATGAATATAGTTTTGAGAGGTTGAAAGACAAGCTGGTTAATGCACTTGTTCTAATTCCTTCGAAATGTACAAAGGGTTTTGTTATGTGCTGTGATGCATCTCGAGTTGGACTTGCATGTGTTTTTATTCAGTACGATAAGTTGGTGGCTTATGCATCTAGGCAGTTGAAGGTGCATAAGCGAAATTACACTACGCATGACTTGGAATTGGCGGTTGTGGTGTTTGCACTTAAAATATGGGGACATTATCTTTATGGGGTACATGTTGATATATTTACAAACCACAAAAGTTTACAAAATGTTTTTTCGCAGAAAAAATTAAACCTTAGGCAAAGGCATTGGCTGGAGGTTTTGAAAGATTATGATATGAGCCTGCACTATCATCTTAGAAAGGCAAATGTGTTAGCCGCCACACTTAGTAGGTTATCTATAGGTAGTTTTTCTCATGTAGAGAAAGGTAAAAGGTAAATAGTGAAGGATATTCACCGACTTGTAAATCTAAGAGTGCGACTTTTTAATTCCGAGGATGGGGGAGTAGTTGTTCATGAGGCAGCTAAATCTTCCCTTTATGCTGAAGTTAAACAGAAGCAGGCCAAAGAGCCCATCTTAATGTAAATTAAGAAAGATATGGGTTAATAGAAGGTACTGTCTTTTGGTGTTAGTTTTTATGGAATTTTGAGATTCAAAGGTAGGTTGTTTGTTTCGAATGTGGATGGTGTGCTAGAGAGAATCCTTGTTAAAGCTCACACTTTAAGGTATGTTGTTCATCAAGGATGTACTAAAATTTACTATAATCTTAAAATTATATATTAGTTGAATAATATGAAACTTGATGCGGCTGACTTTGTTTCCAAGTGTATGAATTGCCATCAAGTTAAAGTGGAACATTTGAGGCCAGGTAGTACTTCCCAGGAGGTAGCCTTGCCTCTATGGAAATGGGAGATGAGTATTTTACTATGGGACTTCTGATATCTCGAAGCCAGTATGATTCTATCTGGGTAATTATTGATCGGCTGACCAAGTCAGCTCGGTTTTTGCTCATGAGGACTAATTATTTGGGGGATGATTATGCCACGCTGTACATGAAAGAGATAGTTTGATTGCATGGGGCACCTTTATACATTATATCTTACTGAGGTACGTAATTCTCTTCGCAGTTTTAGAGATCCTTTTAGAGTGGTTTAGGTAGTGAGTATGGCTTTCCATCCTAAGATGGATGGGCAAGCCTAGTTCACCATTCAGACCCTTGAGGATATATTGAGGGTTGTGTAATTTACTTCAAAGGTAGTTGGGTTAATCACTTGCCATTGATAGAGTTTGTTTATAATAATAGCTATTATGCCAGGATTAAGATGGCTCCTTTTGAGGCATCGTATGGGAGATGATGTAGGTCACTGATAGGCTGGTACGAAGAGGGTGAAACACAGTAATTTGGGCTGGATCTTATTTATTAGGTAATGGAGAAACTGAAAATCATTAGAGAACGACTTCAAATAGCTCAGAGTCATCAGAAGTCCTATGCCGATGTTAGAAGAAGGGAGCTAGAATTTGAGGTTAGTGATTTGGTATTTCTGAAAGTTTCGCATATGAAGGGAGTTATGCGATATGGGGAAAACTGGAAGTTGAGTCCTCGATATATTGGGCCATACAAGATTATCAGAAGAATAAGTAAGGTTTCTTATGAGTTTGAGTTTCCCATAAGTCTGGCTTTGGTCTATCCCGTATTTCACATATCCATGTTAAAGAAGAGTATTAGAGATCATTCTTGAGTGTTGCATGTATAGGACATCAATGTGAAAGACTCCTTAGTTTATAAGGAGGAACCCCTTTCTATTACAGAGCATCAAGTCCAGAAGTTGAGGAGCAAGGAAATAGTATCGGTTAAGGTGTTGTGGAATAATCAGAAAGTTGAAGAAGCTACTTAGGAATCAGAAGACTATATGTAGGCTAGATTCCTAAAGCATTTAAATCTGGTAAATGACAAAACAGAAGGTATAATATTTGTCTTGTTCTTTCTATGCCTTTAGTAGTCTTGAAATTGTGCTTGTCTGTGTCCCGCGTAATCATTCGGGGTCGAATGATCCCAAGGAGGGATAATGTAACACCCCTCAAAAGTCCTCCATAGGTTATCTCCCAGTATCATTATTGTAGAGTTGAAAACTTGAAAATTTTACTTAGTGTCAATAAGACTTAGTCTTATTTTGGGCTCCAAATCTTGAAGGAGTTATTATACGACCTTCCTGACCTCCGATCACTGATTGTTTTAGTTGATTCATGATGGGGTACGTCGATAGTATATCCTGAACAAGCATTGGATTTTTTAAACCACGCTTAGACCTTGTTTGATGTTCCAAAATAATGGACCAACGCGATCATGGCATGCCATGTCGCCCATCGCATAGGTCAATGTTGTCCAGGAACTGCCAGGAAAAAGTACTGAGGCTTGGCGTGATTAGGGCACAAAGCGTCAGGTATCATATCGATGGCACCAATATGTCGTATCGCCAATCACGTCGAAGCCCAGTTTATTCAGTTTTTCAAATCCATATTTAAAAGGTAAATTAAGTCATTTTTCCTTAACCCAATACGCCCAAAACATGAGATTAAAGCATCTTATCAGGACATTAGGTTGGTTTTCATGAAAAATTAATCTCTAATCATCAATTGAAAACTCTAGCCTCTTCTTCTTAGATCAAGATATCATCCTTACATGTCAATAGTTTCAGGAACAAAGGTGAAATTTGGAATCCACTCTTCCTCCTAAACAATATAAGGTACGTGGGGTTTATACAAAAACTACATGTGCTTTTTGAACCACTTGAATATTATTTAAAGATTATCAAGCACAAAATTTCAAAGGAGTTTTGGAATCCATGTTTTAATTATGTATCATGAATGTTTTAATGACAATATTGTTTTGGCCTTTGGGTCATTTCCCTTTAAAATTGATTTATACGTCTATGTATATGTATGAAAATTTAGATTGAAGATTGTTTGATAGCACAAATTATGAAATCCCTCTCTTTTGATGAATTTAAGTTTATGATGTTATATGAATGGTTTGAAATGCATGATTTATTATTTTAAAATAGTTCTCTCCATATCACATTATTTGGACATAATTTACAGATGATGAGAGGGAGTTTCTTCAATAATTATGTTCTTGGGTTAATGTGAAAGAATTTCATGTGATTGAGAACTTTGATAAGGCCCCTTGTGTATTTGAAATGTTGAAAAATAGAGTTTCTTACATGTGTTTACATGAGTTTTAAGAAAGAGTTCTTTGAATTGATTTTTTGATATGGTAGTCCCAAAACTAATATTTTGAAAACAGAGATTATAATATACTATTAATTGCTTAGAGACTCGACTTGTAGGTCAATTGTATGACGATACCATATAAATGTATGCCATAATAGAGCTAGAGTAATTCAGGGTTTGATTTTAGAGAATGAAATGTTTTAAAGAGTTAAAAATAGGCTTAAAGAGGGTTAGGTGGTTACTCGAAGAAGGCTAGAGTTCAAGTAACCACCTATGTTTTAGGCTAAGAGTTACTTGAACTCGAGCCTTCTTCGAGTCGTG